>NC_141226.1:4247500-4277500 GCF_054856515.1 Filicampus tigris
ATACTGTAGCACGTCTAACATGCACGGCATCATCCGACTGAATGTTTCTTAAACGAGGGAGCAAAACGTTCAACTTAAACAGCGAGATTTATCATATTGTAGCGTCTTGCAGGAACACGCCGCCAGACATAGTTTAATAATCACGTTTTTATTAATCCAAGTACAACTGCTCGCGCTCTTCCATCTCCGCTGCCCCTCTCGCTTGCCGTACGTCCATTCATGAACCTCGGAAACATCACCACTCGGCAACACACAAATCCGACCACAACATGGATAACCCAATTCGTTACAATATGCTGTTGAACATTCAAAGATTTCAATGCCTAAAAAGTATATACAATTTCATTAAAACTTTTTAAAGTTACTGTATTTTTTCATTATAGAAAGAGTTTTAATACAGTTAGAATTATTTATAACTGTTATTGTATGTATTTTTTATTTTTTTTTTAATCACAAAAAGTGTATACATGTACTGTAATGACAACTTGTGTTTAACTTGAATACTTATTATACTTGTCATAGGTTATTGCTGCTGAGTGTTTAAAGATTTCATTGTCTTAATACACAAAATTAAGAGATCTTTATTGTTAGTGTATTTTTTTATTCGGGTGTAATTTTTGCTATTACTTATTTTTTCTAAAAAAATTACTTGTCATCTTTTAAAAAAAATATTTAAAAAAAAAATATTTTTTTTTTTGTACCAAAAATATACAGAACCGAAGTTTCCAAAAAACCGAACCGAACCGAAATGTGATTTAGCGTACCGTTACACCCCTAATATACAGTGTTTATTTATATGCTGCAGCTGCGTATGCTGTAAGCTAAATATTAGCTAGATATGTGCATTAGTGTCTTGAACTTGTTGGGTCAATGTTGCCATTAGACGTACTTAGCCGATTCTGACTAAGCTGCATCGCGACAGTTTCATGGCTAGGCGTTGGCCGTATGAGCCAGCCGGGCCGGCAGGATCACCGACCCCGTGAAGGAGGACTGGTGCCACCGCAGCGGCTGCTGGGGAGATCCGTGGGCAGGGCCGGGCACATGCCTAGAGTCGCCGGCGCTGCGGCCCATGCTGATACGAAGAGAGCGGAGGAGCTGACAGGGAGGACCACGGCAGCTTGAGTGGGGGCGAGCTTCCATGCTATTGCGACGCAGCTTCGGCGGCAGGAGCCCGGGGCTGTGCGCCGTGCGCGCAGTGCGGGCACACACTTTTTTTTTTTTCTTTTTAATTGGTCGTACTTCGTTCGTAGTTCTTCCGCGCGGCTAACTAGGAATCGACACTTAGCACCGACATTCAACAGTCTGTACGGTGCCGGGAGAACCGGAGTGATGGATCCGGTTCCACTCAATGCCCGATTCTCTGTGCCCAACCCTAGTCCCCCCTGACTCCACCACCACAAAAACCGGGCATTTAAACAGTTGTGTATAGACCTTATATGTGTGTACATTGTTTTATTTTCCTCTTGAGTTTATTTTGTAAGATGCCTCTTTCCGAAAATGTGCCTGTGAGCCAGTGTTGAGAGTTAATTTTCTACGCGAACTTTTTCAAATAAATTTGAACTAAGTAAATTGTTCCAAAACTGCACTAGTTCATCGTAATTATTATTATTATACTTTTTTTTTTTACAATACATTACAACAAGCCATTACCCTCAAAATACGTCATTTCCCCCATTGTTGCCACCCATTCAGTCCACACCAGTAGACAGCTGCAATTCTCACCCAACGATATCATGAGGAAAACCTTGTTGCTTGAAAGCTCTTTTTTTTAATAAGGAATTAAGGACTGTAGTCTTTAATGTGCAAGCTAAAATGCACGCATCTGTGGTGGAACCAGGCTGAGGTAGGAAATGAGCTGTCTCACACACACTCTAATTAAACATCCCTCTCATCTTCTGGCTACCGTAAGCACACACCCGCAGCTGAACTTTCATTCATTGAACTCATTCAGGCACAACACTGCTGTAAGCAAGTTATTGTGAATTTCTTCTGCCATGACAATATGTCGCTACATGCTCCACACATACATTTACAACCATACAACCATGGTAGTTTTGTTGTGTGGGTTACCACACTCATATTCACATTCTTTTATGTATTATTTATTTAACCAGTCTTGGCATAAAGAAGACCCTCCAAGATTTTGCGAAGTTGCAATCGCAACTATTAATAGAAAATCCTCTGAAATCGCTCTTTCCCACAACAACTAAGTTTTAAAAATGGACATTTCCCGTAAGTTTGGGGGTTATTTTGCCTGAAATGGCTTCGCGAGCGCCATACTGGAAATGGTAGGATGGCTGAATTCATGAAAATGGAAATCCCCAGGTCACACCCTGTTTCAGACGATGGGGAATGTTGACGCCAGAGAGAAATGGAGCAGACAAAACGCATTCACCAACTAAAAACATGGCATAGGACTGTGTAAAACTATATCCGGACATCCTGCACGAAAACAGGGGTAAACTATTTTGTTCTAAATTATTGTAATAATATATTATAAAAGAAAGGCATCCATCGACCAGCATTTCACTATTGTATCGTCCAATTACATGTTTTGAAAGAAACATGGACCCGATACAAATCCTCACAGAGGTGATGGAAGTGAAGGATTAAAGTGAGAAATTTAGTTATATAAAATGTGTATGTGAATAACGTGTATTAAGCCTAGAGTTGGGCAATATGCTGACGTAAATCAATAATTAAAACTGTCTATTGTTAGTTGAACTTTAATCATCAGACAAATTTGAAATATTTGCAAATTTATCAACTGAATTATCACTAACTCCCTTGCGTACAAAATGTTACTAGTAATGTTATTAGGTACAAAACCTAATAGTCACAAAAATTGATTGTAAATCTACTATTACATGTTTTCACATTATCCTCGCAAAATTCACAAATTGTTTTGAAAATTGTATGTATTGTCCATGTGTAATTATTTCACAATAGAGACTGATGATGTGATACTACATTTAAGAAAAACATTTTTATCGAGGCACACAGTTGGGGAAAAAGCCGTCTAACAGTGCAAAAAATGTTCACTTTCTTGTCAGATGTGTGAAGCTATCAACATCCGATTGTCTGTTAGTGACCACCCAGCTATGAGAAGATCCCCGAGGGAGAAAGTCATCATTGGAGGAGCTGGTTATCATCAGCTTCAAAAAAATATGTAGCTGCAGTCTAAGATTGTTGCCGTCATATTTGATTAAACTCGAGATGCTGAGAGATGTGCTAATATCTCTTTTCAATAAATAATTTACACATTTGTAAATATCTGTTGCTTTTTAAAACATCTTTTGTAAAAATTCACTTAAAATTTGTAGAAAATGTTTGCTTAATTTTAAACAAATGAAGTTTTGAGCAAAAAAATTATAATAATTGCAACTTTTATGGCAACATTTTAGGAAAATTGGCCACGAAATTGGATATTTTCGACCGCAACAATCATAAAAGATGCCTGCAAAATCCTGGAGGGACTAATCAAGCATCTCAAAATGTGTGCAGACAAATAAAGAGAGGTGAAAAAATGGGGTGTGGGTTGAATTGAAAATTATTTGTCCTTGAGGTATTGTTATTAAAATGTGTTATCAAGACGGGAGGAATCTGTTTTAAAAGAACACGTTTGTCCTTTAAACGCTGTTGTTTGTATGTGTGTGTGTGTGCATGTGTTTTAATAACTTTCCGCACAGGTGATTTACAGCATGTGAGATAATTGGAAAAACAGCAGCATGTTAAGATGTCTTAGCAATATGCATTATTCATGACATATTTCTCGTAGTATTGTGATGATGAAGAAGATAAAGCTAACCTTTGGGCGTGTGATTTTTTTATGACAATCAGTACGGTCTTTTTACTTGCAGAATATCGCCACTAGCATTATTAACGTATCTCAAGCATTTTCTTCACTTTTTTAAAACATGCTATACATGCATTGATACCCATATAAACCTACAAGTGTGTTGTTAAATAATTGGATTCATAGATTTGTTTAATTATTATTTTACATTATTTAATAATTTTAGATTGATGTATGAGTTAAGGCAAATTACAAGCACCCACCAACTGCAAGTCATTTTTAGAAGTGATGATAATCAGGAAGAAAGAGCTTTAGAAAGTCTCATTTGGGTTTGAATTTATGTTGGGCTTTAGTAGTCCATAAACTTAATAGATCATGGAGAGTAGAAACGACAATGGTAATTTGTTGGTGTATATTTTTTGGGGAAGGGGGAGACATGAATGCATTACAGATGATGAGTTTTTATACTTTAGCTTTTTATTTGGGTTCTGAGATGAGTCTTGTCACTTTGGTTATGTTCATGCTTGCTCTTCATCGTGGACTTGCGGTTCAACTCATCTTCAGAAATTTTTGAATGACTCCCCAATTTTCAGTCACCAGTAGGGCTGCCACAAACAATTATTTTGCTAGTCGACGAATCACTAACAAGTAGTCACGATTAGTTGACTTATCGGATAATATATAAATTGTGGCAAATTGCAGCAGCAAGATGCTGCTCTTATAATAAGCATCATTCGCTTAAATCTTAAATTATTTATGGACAAACTAATCATGAAGACAAGACGATAGTACATTCAACTTGTATTCAACTTTGCAGCTTCAGCCATCATTCCTGACATGTTTATAATTAAGGGAGTGACTTAAATTGATGGCAATACTCTGGCCTTAAAAAGTTTTGCTGTAATTCGTTAGTGCGTTTTAAAATGTAACCAAAACTATACACTCGGGCTGTTTGATTTTGCCTAACAAGAAAATCCAGTTAATTTTTTTCTCAAACCCGATTGCGATTTCTTTGTAAAATAAAAAATGAAAAATGAAGTATTTTGAATGTTTTTTATTTAAATTTAATTTTTCTTTTTTTTTTTTTTATAACTCAAAATGCCAGTCAATTTAACTTAATACACACAGAACAATCCATTAGGATTAACAGCATTTTACTTACACAATGGATTTCCGTTTCCGGCGCCGCGCGAGTGGCAGCGCGCTACAGTAGCTCCGGCTCATCGGTGAGCCTTTTCGTGTGTTTTTGTTCTTCAATATTACTCTACCTCATACCTTTTTCATATAGTTGATAGTCGTAACTTGCGTAGCAATGGACACCCAAACTGCGGTATTCTTGCTGCTGCTGATGGCTATTTTTTGCGCGATCGTGTCCGGCGACTTGGCTCGGAGCCGAGCCCCCATTGTTTACAGCCGGAATCAGCTGTTAGCACTCCGTTCTAACCATGCGCCGGCTCCCGGGGCGAGACCCGATATCCCCCGTGAGCTGAGGAGAAAGAGACGGGGATCTCGTGCGGGGGTTAAACGCCGGGAAAGGAGGAGACGATACCATCCCGTCCTCCCGTCTGTTATCATGGGGGATGTTAGATCGCTCCCCAACAAGATGGACGAGCTAGCGGCGCTTACCCGGCACGAGAGGGACTTCCGGGAGGCTAGCCTGATGCTATTCACGGAGTCGTGGCTAACAGCGCTAACGCCGAACGCGGTCGTAGAATTGGACGGCTTCCAAATCATACGCGCGGACAGGACGCTGGAGAGTGGAAAGAGGAAAGGAGGAGGGCTGGCTGTGTTTGTGAACGATAGATGGTGTAATCCTGGGCACATCACGATTAAGGAGCAGCTTTGCAGCAGGGATATTGAGCTGCTAGCTGTTGGCATGAGGCCATTCTACATCCCGCGAGAGTTTAGTCATGTGATCGCGGTGACCGTCTACGTCCCACCAGCTGCCAGCAGCGACACAGCCTGTGATGTCTTGACTGCAGCAGTGAGCAGGCTACAAACACAGCACCCAAATGCCCTGGTACTCATCTCTGGTGACTTCAATCATGCCTCCCCTTCCTCCTCTCTGCCTTCATTCACACAGTATGTCACCTGCCACACCAGAGACAATAAAACACTGGACCTTTTCTATGCCAACACCAAGGAGGCATACACATCACTGCCCCTCCCCCCGCTGGGCAAAGCTGATCACAACCTGGTGGCTCTCCAGTCTGTGTACAAACCTCTGGTCCGCAGGCAGCCAGCTCTGACCCGCACGGTTCAGAGATGGTCTGGAGAGGCCGAGGAGGCCTTAAAGGACTGCTTCAGCACAACTGTGTGGGAAGTATTCAGCGATGCTCACGGGGAAGACATTAGTAGTCTAACGGACACTGTTACAGACTATATAAATTTCTGCATGGAGAACACCATACCCACCAGGACAGTAAGGTGTTTCTCCAACAACAAACCCTGGATCACACCAGACATAAAAGCTCTCCTGAAGGAGAAGAGGAGGGCTTTTGCGTCAGGCAACAATAGAGGAGCGGAGGACTGTGCAGCGCCAGCTGAGGAGGAGGATCAGAGAGGGGAAAAGGTCCTACAGGAAGAGGATGGAGGAGCAGCTACTGCAGAATAACGCCAGGGAAGTCTGGAGGGGCCTGAAGACAATCTCAGGCCGCGAACAACCCAAGACCCGGACAGGGGGGGACCTGCAGTGGGCTAATGAGCTGAATCTCTTTTTCAATAGGTTCGATCAGATGCCTGCCTCCACTCAGTCTCTCCTCCTGCTGCAGCCTCCACCTACTCCTCCTGCTGGGCGTGTCACCCCCTCCCCTCTTTTCTCCACAGTGTCCAGCTCCCAGCTACACCAGATAGCCACCACTCCCTCCTGTCCAGCCTTTGCCTTCACAACATCTCAGGTGAGGAACCAGCTGAAGAAGATGAAGGCGAGGAAGGCAGCGGGTCCAGATGGCATCAGCCCCCAGCTCCTCAAATCCTGCGCAGACCAGCTGTGTGGAATTGTCCAGCACATGTTCAACCTGAGCATGAAGCTGGGCAGGGTCCCCCAGCTATGGAAAACATCCTGCCTGGTCCCGGTGCCAAAGACCCCCCACCCGAAGGAGCTCAACAGCTTCAGACCAGTGGCGCTGACGTCTCACCTGATGAAGACCCTGGAGAGACTGGTCCTTGTCCACCTGCGCCCCCTGGTGAGCTCCTCAATGGACCCACTCCAGTTCGCATATCAGCCTGGCATCAGTGTGGATGATGCCATCATCTACCTCCTCCACACTTCACTCTCCCACCTGGAGAAGGCGGGGAGCACTGTGAGGATCATGTTCTTTGATTTCTCCAGTGCTTTCAACACCATCCAGCCCACCCTACTGAGAGACAAGCTGGAGCGGGCGGGGGTGGCGCACCACCTCACTACATGGATCCAGGACTACCTCACAAACCGGCCACAGTATGTGAGGACACAGGACTGTGTGTCTGACGTGTTCCTCTGCAGCACGGGGGCCCCACAGGGAACTGTCTTGGCTCCCTTCCTGTTCACCGTCTACACCTCGGACTTCAACTACAACACCCCTACCTGTCACCTGCAGAAGTTCTCTGACGACTCTGCGATTGTCGGCCTCATCACAGGCGGAGATGATCGGGAGTACAGAGAACTTACTCAGGGTTTTGCGGACTGGTGCCAGCAGAACCGCCTCCTGATCAATGCGGGGAAATCCAAAGAAATGGTGGTGGATTTCGGTAGGCGCCAGCACTCTTCACCTGCACCAGTGAATATCCGGGGAACAGATGTTGAGAGAGTCTCAACTTACAAGTACCTGGGTGTTCATCTGAACAATAAACTGGACTGGTGCGACAACACAGACGCCCTCTATAGGAAGAGTCAGAGCAGACTCTTCCTACTCAGGAGACTGAGGTCTTTTGGGGTTCAGGGGACACTCCTCAGGAACTTTTATCACTCGGTGGTTGCATCGGTCATCTTCCAGGGAGTGGTCACCTGGGCAGGCGGCGTCTCGGCCCGGGACAAGAAGCGGCTGGACAAACTGGTCAGGAGGTCCGGCTCTGTCCTGGGCTGCTCCCTGGACTCTGTGGACTCGGTGGGGGACAGGAGGATGTTGGCTAAGCTGTCATCAATGCTGGGCAACCCGGACCACCCCCTCCAGGGCACCCTAACAGCACTCCACAGCACCTTCAGTGACAGACTGTTACACCCTCGCTGTGCAAAGGAGAGATTCTGCCGTTCCTTCTTGCCTGCTGCTGTCAGACTCTTTAACAAGAACATTGTGTAGTCTCTACAAACTGGCGGACATTAGTGCAATTGTGCAGTCCTGCACCTGAGCTCATATCGTGCAATACCCAGTATTCCCCACTACTGTAATACCATGCAATACTCAACATTCCCCACTACAGTTAGTCTAGTTTTATTTTTATCCAATGCTGTTCCTTACATTTCACTACAGCACTGCAGCACTGTCACTTACTTAGAGTATTTTTTCCTCTGTACTATGTACAGGCCAAAATGAGTGTTCCTCATCTTTTTATGTAGATGTAGGTTGGTGTGTATATACATGTGTATATACACATGTTACTGCGTATATTTACATAGGTTTGATCCTAAATGTTTGCCGTCAATGTTATACATTAATGGCCACATTATGCCGCCGCCCCTTTGTGACCTATATCTTTGCTGCTGTAACAATGAAAATTTCCCCACTGTGGGATCAATAAAGGCATTCTTATCTTATCTGATCTGTTCTTAATCAAACTAATAATGAAAGAAGAAAGTGCATATACCATCTGAAACAATATCATCAACATGAGAGAAGGTAGACAGTCAAGTCTGTAAACCAGAGAGACTTTCATGTGGCTGGGCTGATGAATCACATGTTGCATAATACTTTAAAATTGATTCTGTGGTGTATTTTCTGCAACGTAAAATACCGTACAATGATGACGTGAGACGCATTTTATATAAAGCAGCACGCCCAGCCCATCTTTTATCACATAATCACGTTTATTCCGACAATAATGTACTGTATTGTATTGTGATTGCTTACATGTCCAGTGATTGGTAGTTATTACAGTGTAGAGGCTGAGGGCATAGAATGTTAGGAAAGACAGCACAGAAGTTCTGGGCAATTGAGATTTATGGCTTATGCTTAATTAAAATCTCTAGAAGCTAATGGTGGGAAAATTGAAATGTTCTTAGTTGATTGAATTCCCCACTACCATTTGGATTTCATCATACAGTGAAGCCATGTGTGACCGTACATTGGTCTGTTCTGTGTAAAACAGTGATCCCGACATGTAATATTAAAGTAGAAGCCGTCCAAAAGTTGTCAGCTGCTTAAGCAATTTCTCTCCATGACTGAGAGTTAGAGACATATGCTTTGATGCACAGTATTGTCTAGAAAGCCGACTATTCCACTGCGTGTCATTTTCCAAGATTTTGGGGCTCATTACCATAGCAGGAAAGCCTCTAGTATTGTTCTAGCTCTCTTAGCTTTGTATAGCTTTAAGCTGGTAACAAGCTTTGTATTAAGGTTTGGGCTGACTCTGGTGGATAACATTCACCTTTGCTTCACTGTCGGAAAAGGAAACAATTTGCACATCAATCCCTGAGGTGTCATACACAGCTTTTAAGGAATAAATCTTTTTTTTAATATTTTATTTAATTAATGGTTCATTGCAGTGCCTCCAGAAAACACTTCTCTGAGTGCTTACATGCCAGTGATACATAATCAATATATTCGCTCACAAGACTTGGGACCATTAGCTACAAAGCTCCTAGATTTGTATCTGCTGCTTACAGGCTATTTAACGGTAGATTGTTTGGGTTTTGAAGCCACGTCAGTGTCATAACTGGTTTAGTTTGTCTTCACACTGTAAATATTTCAAGCATACCAAAGTGGGTCACAACGAACCATGTGTTGACACTCTCTTCTATCATTGGGTAAAAGGTTTTCTGGACAGAGTAGCAATTAATGAGCAAATAAAGTTTCCTCAAAGACCAAATGGAGCAGAACTGCCATTTGTTGACAACTTTTGGTCAATCTAGCACGCTGACTACACTAGCATATATCCTAGCAAAAGTACGGCTGAAACACAAAGGCTGAATCCCATTCCTTTAAGCCTCTTTGTTTCATGCACATACCTCTATTTACTTGTTAGCTTCCCGCACCAGAGATCCCAACAAGCAGTCAAGGAGAACAACAAAGGAGCTAGAAAGGAAAAACATTGGGACAAATGAGACGGTCACTCTTACAATTTGTCATTTCTTAAGACTTCAATTACAGAGGATGTCTCATATTGACGTGTTCCACAAGTCAATCATTTCCTTGGCTGAGTTACTACTATTAGAACATGTCTACTTTATGCTTTGTTTCAAGTGGATTAGATTAAGCTCAAACAGGGAACAACACCAAACTTGTTGCATTCATTTTTGATTTTGAATTCAACAGTGCTTGACTTTAATATTGGAAGGTTTCTCTACATTAAGTCCCAAGTGTGCTGCTAAAGTCCAAGACTGTTTGTTGAAAATCTTCACAAAAAATAATGTACAACAGCTTTTCCCCCCCCCATAAAATGTATCAAAATTGTAACGTCAGACTTTCCAAGAAGCTGCATTAATATTGAAAATTGGAAGTTTTAGTTGCTCAAAAACACCAACTTATTATCAAGCCTCCAGCGATCATGACTGTTAACCTTCATTGTGGCTGGAAGGTATTGCAACCTAGTTGGCAATAATGTGGTCATCCATAAAAAAACATAACACTTGCAATCCTGCACCAACGCTTTCTATGAAACAGCGCAACAAAAGAGAAACCACTCCTATCATGGGAGTTGCTTTCTGTCAGTGACATCTTATAGCACACAGCTCATCACATCATGTGATGGACCTTGGCGTTTTCATGTCCCTTCGATTGCCCGCTGCACTTAAAGATGGATGCTTGCCATTATCTATCTGCTTTTCGTGTCAGCTGAGTGTCCAGTGACCTCTCTTGGGCAGCCGCTGTCAGGGTTATCGATCAAATTCTGCAGCCTAGTGAGCTTGTTGAAAATGTGTAGATGTGATGATAAATGTGTTTCAAGACTGTTACGAAAAAATGAGACAGTATAAGAGGGCAAACGAGGTGGTGCATTGCTGCAGTGAAGGTGTGGGTCCTTGGCAGAAGCAATGAGCATAACAGACGTCGGTTTGTGTGTGTCTCCTTCACCATGGAGATGAATGGCAACTCTCAGACAATATTACGTTTATGGGGGGATTTAAGGGGTGTAATGTGACCAATGGGTTGATCATTAGACCTCTGAAAGCACATACTGTGCAAACATTTGTATGTAAAATAGAACACTTTGTAATGAGGACTGATTGATTGGCTCGACATATCTTATTCGTGATGTGCGACTTTTACGCTTTTCTCTCTATTAAGCTGTGATTTCCACTCTTGAGGGTCAATTTCAGTTTGCTCCTCAGCAGCAGTCATCCGCAAGATGGTGAATTGTTTGTTAAAGGTAGGTTGATTGGGCTGAACATTGGCACTTATGTAATAGGTCTGTATGGAACAATGATGTCGGCACCAAGATTCACCCCTCCTGTAAAACTCTTTATTTATTTAATGTGTTTTTTCATCACTACATTTAGCACATCTTAATGATGTCCTAGATTTATGGGTGGGGACTGCTTTTTTCGCATATCAGCCTGACTAACATCATTGAGGCAAGGAGGCAAGCAGTGTAATATCGTTTGGTGGCTTGTGTTGTCGTGTTAAGTTGTCACCTACCTTCTGAAAACGGTGACCATTCGTCACCAAAATTCATATGCACAGTTCTACTCATGTCCTTTTCAACCTGTGAAAATATAAAAGGGATCAGCACAATATTTGGGATTTTATTGATGTTAAATGTGAGCTCCTATGAAGAAAAACATCATCGCCTCCAACAAAATCGAAATTATTGTGCTGATCATTTTTAAATGTATACAGGTTGAAGTGAACACGAGTGTGAATATGCACATGAATTTTGGTGGCGATTAGTTGTAGCGTTTAGAAATTTAGCAACGCTAAGATTTTGTTAGACTCCGTAGCCTACGCAGAACTGGCTTCCACCACTCCGCTATCGAGGCAACATTTAGCACTGGCCACAAGGCATGTCACGATATCCAAATGTCACAATACGATAATATCACGATATGAACCTCAGGTTACGATAATTATCACAATATGGTGGGGAGGTTGGCGATATATAAACAGCTGACAAAACTGTATAAAAGCTTATGATATTGCAAAAAAAATCGATGCTTATTTAAAAAAAATCAATATTATGTTTTTGTACATAACAGCATTCACAAAGAAATAGGCTTAGCCAGTCATGCACTCCTATTGGCGATTAGCGTGGGTCTTAAACAGGTGGCATCAAATTAAACTCCACTAATAAACTAACCACCAGAGGGTGCTGGAACTGCACAAATGAAAAACAACTTGGGTTTTTCAACAGATTTGCTCCTATTAATATCGTGACATGACGATGACGCTATATCGTGGCAATTTTAATATCGCGATATCAAGACATCGCCGATATTGTGACATCCCTATTGGCCAATTACTCAGCAAAGGTTAGCGGGCTTAAATTGTTTTCTTACTGGCCAGTGATGGAACTATAGGGCCGATGCCCAGTCAGAAGGGCTTATGCTGGCTTCTGTCCGGCCAGAGATGCAGCTCTGCATCGCAGTGCACCTGGCCACTTTGTGTCTGGCAGCTCTGTGACAAAGCAAAGCACTGCCAAAGTAGGTACAATGTTCCTTTTTTGTATGTTTCATTTTTGCATCCGTGAACAAGGAGTTGTGACTTTGTTGTTTTTTTTCTCATGAACTGTATCTGTCCAAAGCACATTCTCCCACAAGCTTTGTGGCTTGCTAATATGCTTATTTATGTGACCAGTGTGGATTTTCTCTTTAATGGAAGGATATCAGCAATTGTGCAAAAAATATTTATTTCGACCCTATGTATGAAGCATATTATATTGAGTATACAGTAACTTTAAATTGTTGTAGTTGTGATGCTAATCTTGTGTCATCAACCTGATGTTCTGAGGTACCATCTCAGCTGTGTAGAGGCTTAGCGGCTGGATTCTATTTTTCATCTATGCAAGTCACATTTTAATTGTTTTCTGTGTGGCATGAAACTGGCACCAAATTTAACCTATTCTATTGTTTCTGCTGCTGTCGATGCACAAATGTTTTTGAACGCAGCTGAGCAGGTTAGCACTTTCATCTTGACAAACATTTCAGATTAGAGGAGCCTGCATGGATGCTGACGCTATTGCATCAATTTTTGTCTGTAAACACTGGATTGAATCTGCTTACCGCCACTTTTCATCCCTCTTCTTCTTCTCAATGGATCGCCCCAAGATTTTTTTTTTAATACCAACTCCTTTATGCTTATGCTTGTCACTCTGACTGTGACTGTGCAGCAGGCATTTCTTTCATTCTCCTGCTTCAAACAGCATAACACGTCTTTATTCAATTGATTCTGTTTCTTTTTGAAAACTTTGATCTGATTAAGTTAACTGTCATCGTCCTTGTTTTTTAGACAAGTCTTTAATTCACATACATCTGCTGTCTTGAATTCCTTTTTTTCTCAGAGACTTGAATATAACAAGATGCAGTTCTATTAAAAACAATTGTTGAGCAACGTCTCAAATTGGCCCTGTGAAAACACTGCAAGATGATCATAAGTTTTAAAAGCATGACAACGAAATGAAAATGCAGTCAAATTCATTTTCAGCCCTTATGTTATGGGTAAAATCAACTGCATGTGTAAGACGGTCAACAGTCCTTTTGAAAAAAGACTCCTGCAAGACATCCATCCATCCATCCTCTGTACTGCTTGTCCCTGCTGCAAGTCAGCATCAGTAATTACCTTGGCATAATGAGACTTTGTGACCTGCTGCATTGGAAGTGTTTACATCAAGAGCCTCTATTTACATACCACCGAACAGCTATGTGGCAACAATACATCTCCTGACCCTGTCAATACGAATGTCTCAGGTTTTAGAGGAATACTGTTTGCCTGCCAGACGAAATGCAGACAATAATTTCTCATGGGTCCACATGACATATATTAAATGACAAAAACTGGGTAGAAAAATACAATTGAAGTGAAAAATTAGCGAGCATTCTCTCTTGCGATTGGTTCATTATGTCATGTTGCGGTGACGTACACTTTTCCCCGGCTCGGAGGAGAGGATCCACCACGCAGCTTGTTTCTGCTGCAAAGCAAACAGCAGCGGCGTGGGTGTTATGTCACATATGTGTGTGTAAAGAAGCCTACACATGCACATACCTCCTTTGCTACCACCTTCTAGAATAGATCATTTACGCAATACAATTAAATGCATCGGCTAGTCATCTAGGTCCCTTTGTTGAAGCAGGCACGATATCCATTGTTGTTGCTGTCGTTGCTCTGCAATTAAAACGCAGACCGGAATTGGCCATAAAAGCCAGAGGAAATTCCGTCCTCGTCGGTATCAGCCGTAGCGACGCCCCCTGATTTGGAGTGAAACTGCAACACATTTTCAAAACAATGCGTGTGGGTTGCATGCGAGATTAAAGGCAAACTGCGCACAGCCCTGCCGCAGTGTATAAAGTTGCTGATATGAGGACCACTTTTGGCATTGTTGCTAATCCCCCCAAAAAATCTAATTGGTAAAATGGTTGGAAAAGTTGTAAAATATAGCTAAAGAGTTGCTAATTTTGCATCACTGAAGACTTATGTCATTGGTCAAAAGCTGTGGATGGGCCGTATATGGCCATGGGGCCATATTTTGCTCAGATTAGAAAATGTAATTGTTCAGTGAATTTCAGTTTTTGATTTACCGCGAGCAAAGCGGCTGTTGGCCATGTAACCAGGATGACACAATAGAAACTGTGTGATGAACCTAATTCCCATATGTGACTCATCCATAGGCTAATCTGTGGCACGAGAAAGAATGAGGTGGGAAAAATTGTTCTGAATTAAATGTTCAAGTAGCCATTATCATTGGGAATTCTGCATTTTTTTTCTTGTCCCTTCCTTGTGTCTTCCAGTCGCTTTAACTTTTCTCACCATTCTCTCACAGCCCTCTCACCTATTTGCCAAAATCCCTGTCTGTCCTCATGGAATTTATCTCAGTGGTATATGTTTTGACGTCTTTGCATTCTGCCAGGAGCTTGTCAGCTTCAACTTTCCTTCCTGTCCATCACCGCCTGCGACACCACCTATGCATTAAATATCAATCCTCGTGGTAGAAACGAGTCACAGAATACGTTGCTGGGGTTGACTTCACTTGGCAGGTCTGAAGGAAGTCTCTCACGATGGGATGATTTAGCCTGCTTCTCAGTCTCTATTAGCCTGCAAGGAAGGCTGCAATAGCAGGTAGAAACTGCTAAGGTGAAGCCTTTTTATATTTCCTGCATACATGAGCCATGGGAGCACCTGAATATTTTATTAAAGAAAAACTGAAGCTCACTTACACCCCAAAATAGTGAATAAAAAAATAACTCATAAAAAGTAAAGTTTGCTGGTCTAAAAACAATAAGGAACATTTTAACACACTGTGACAAATGCATCAATCAACACTGGCCATTAGCACTCATTAAACATGTATTTCGCTCTTTTTCCTCCTTTCTGGTCAAAATGACTAGTCGTGGCGTACGCCTATGCTCAAGTCATTTGTCTGTTGTCACATGTTATTCACCTCCTACACTTAAAATGGGCTATGTTCATTAGAGCCAATATGTCAAAGGCTATCTCAGTTTTAGATGATTGGCTCTCATGTGAAGGATCCTGACTGATATTCAGTTTAAATACATCCATATCATGGAAGAAGTAGTTCATGTCCTGGTCACTAAGAGCTGCTTGTGCTAATCCTTGGTAGTAACAACAAACTAGTTCTTAACAGTGCACAAGGTGAGGAAAGGTTGAACCTCCTCATTACTTAAGACATTTCTATCTACAAAAAGTATTGGGATTAGCCAGTGCATGGATCTGAGTCTTTTCTTTTAAGGACATTTTTTTAGGGAAACAAAAATAAATCTGTTGGTGGTCCAGAGTTCAGAATTCTTGGTGAAATTGTGAGCGTATTTCCCTTTTAACAACAGTGGCAAAGATGTGTGATGCTGAAATGCGAACATTTAAGAGAAGTTTAGACAAAGACCAACTGCAGGACCAGGAGATAAAGGCCAAATCCGAAGTCTTCATAAACTCTTTCCTCGCAATTATCCTTTTTTAAAAATAATCTGTAAACTTTTTTTGGGTCAAAAAGATAATAATCCCTTAAAGGGACGGTAGGGCCGGGATGGCCATGTATTGACTAACAAGTTCATTTTATATAGTTTTTGATCAGGAAAATGAAAAGAGTTCCCATTTTCTCTTTTATCCATTCATTTTGGAGAAATTAGTAAAAAGTAACTCCATGAATAACGCCCCTTGTTAATGAGGAGAATGGCCGCACCCCCTAGCGTTCTATGCATGTTCGGCCGGAGTCACGCGAGGAACCGAAATCCAAACTCTCCATTGGAAATCATTGTACTTTTATTGCTTAGAACATCACAAAACAGCGATCAATTGGCACCATAATTTATGTGGACATCTCTACCAATGCCCACTTCAACATATCAAAAGGATTAACCTCTCCGTGGCTGATTTATATGAGAATGAGGAAATATGGAATCCAGCAGAGCTGCATAGATTTAGGCTGGGACGAGCGCACACTGCTTCTTTGCTTGAAAAAAAATAAAAATAAAAAAAAATAAAAATAAATAAATAAAACTGCTTCTTTACTGATCACGGTTAGAATGGGCAAGGCATTAAACACCAGTCAGGATATTTACAGAGACTGAAGTGGGAATGACTAGACGTGCACATTTATTTAGATGAGAAATGGACTCAGTTTTTCGACTTAGAACGTGCCGTCCGATTTGTAAGGTAACAGCCGAAATGGCACGTTCCAATGTGGCCACACTCGTCTGTGCAGTCAGCCTCGCCAAAACTTTTTATTCGCTGTTCGATCAGGGCTTTCGTCACTCTCACGCCACTTCACTCAGGAAGGTCGCGGCTGCAAGCAAGCAAGCAAGCAGGGACACCACACGCAACTGCTTGCAAGGCGACATGAAGACAGAGGCTCTTCTTCACCTCCACACGCTGGGCGGACAGTAAGGAGCTAATGTTGTTGTGCTAACGCCTTTTGTTTTAACGGCCTGAAGCTAGTTGCTGCTATTAGTCGTCCCAATCCTACCTTTAGCCGGGGAGGGAAGCGGGGGGCTCCAATCTGCCTGCTGCTGCTGCACGCCGCCATCTCTCTCCCTCCCGAGACACGAGTTTAGCGTCGCTAAATGTCCGAAATATAACCAGTCGGGGTTCGTGTGCGCATTCATGCTCTTGTCCGCTTCAGCTTGTGAAAGTGGAGGAGCAATCGCCACGGTATTTTTGATTTTGTGGAGGTGATCATGATGAGATCACGTTTTATGTCAATAAATCCAAACCATGGTGCAGAACACTTTTATACTTTCGCAGGTTGAAGTGGACAAGAGTAGTAATGTACATTTGCATTTTGGTGGCGATCGGTCACCGTTTTAGACAACAGAACTGACAAAGCAAGCAATATTACCAAGCATGCCTCCCTCGCGTGATGTAGACCGCTGAGACCAAAAACATAACATAAGCCACTCCCCTTTTTGGGGCGGGGAAATATGTCGTAAACCTAGTCACAAAAAAAGACCTTAAATCACTACAGAGTAGTTTGAGGTGGGCATTATAGTAATAATGTCATTTTTACATGCAAACCTATTATATAAGTGCCAATGTCAAGCTCACCCAAGTGTACTTTTAATATCTGAGTGAACAGTGAGGAGGAAATTAAGAATGTTTAGATGTAGTGTTCATTGGGCTAGTACGTGTTGCAACTTAATGCAGTGGTGCCTTGACTTACGAATGCACCAATTTACAAGTTTCCAGAGTTAAGAACAGTTGCTCAGTTGGTTTTTCTTATTTGTTTTCGTTTTTGCTTTGTGTTGCTATCCAAACTTTGAGGTAGACGGGAGCTTTAGATATGGCAACAGCAGACCCCACAACATCTGCCCATCGTCCTACGTCACATTAACAATTTGAGATACAATTAAAGTGACTCATGAGCTCATTCACTGAATGAATTAGACTCCGAAGTCACGGTACAATTGGACCTATACAGTCTGACTGTAATGATTCAATATGTCCTTCCAGAGAGCTATGCTTTGAGTCTTTTGCTTCTCTCAGAAACTTTCATTATCTAGTCTTATCTTTTACTTTTTACTCTTTCACCTTCTTTGCACCCGCCACCTTCATACAGTATAGTATCTTCTTTAACACTGTCCCTCTATCTACTTGCCTCTATTTCACTGTATTTGCGTTGCCCTCGGGCCCTTCATTATTTTGTTACTACTTATTCTCCACTTCTTTCCACATAGCGCTACTTTGGGATTAGTGTCATTTCCTGCTCAGTCACTTGCTTATCTATTTTAGAGACCCTTGAAGTAATGCTTCGTCAATTGTTGTGATGCAGTACAGATTACCAGAGGCGGAACGCAAATACGGAAAACCTCCACCTGGCATTCGTCAAGCCTATGTCAAGGGAGATTTTGAATGCAATGTACAGTACACTGATATGCAACATCAGGCCTGCCTTGTCACACAGGTGGCTGGTGAGGATTGATAGTCTCAGAACAGTTTCCGTGGGATTTGGGTTTTGCTATCCCCTGGATTAAAATAAAACATTTGTTCCAACACTAAGAACTCTATTTAATACTCTGCACATAACGAAGCACATGCCTGTATTCTAACGATATATGAGATAAAACATTATCGTTTTTATATAGAAACTCCTCCAAAAGTATTGGGACAGTGAGTTTTATTTATTGCTATACACGGGTTATCAGTTTACGAATGATGGATTAGAAGTCTCAAATTATGACACGTTTAAATTAGGGCTGTCACTGAATTGAATCTTTTATCGATTAACCGATCGAGTAATCAGATTAAAATCCAGCCAGTGAGTGAGTGGCCCTCTGGAACCAGGGACTGATGCATTGTGCTCAACTGCCCGTAAAAGTCTCCAGGTTAAAATCCCGGTCACGAACAGTAAAATCCAAGAGGGTGCCGAGGCAGGAAGCTTTACAGTACACTGATTCACAGCCACTACAGCTGGCTGACTTTAGCACCAACTTTCCACCATCCATCCATCCATCCATTATCGATACCGCTTATTCCCAACTTTCCACCAGTATACTGTATATAGTAGTATACGTTTCTTATTTAGTCGACTTTCCTCAGGCATAGTTCCATCTCATGTACAGATTTGGGTTGAATCACTGCTGTAGGAAAGGAACTCCATGGTAAACTGATGACCCCTTGTGTACTCAAAATAAACATCCATCCATTATCCAAACCGCTTATTCTCATAAGGTTCGCGGGCATGCTGGAGCCTATCCCAGTTGTCAAACAGTAGGCGGAGTACACCCTGAACTCGTTGCCAGCCAATCGCAGGGCACACAGAGACAAACAAACATACACACTCACAATCACACCAATTTAGAGTAATCAATTAACCTACCTTGGAATGTGGGACAAAAACGGAGTACCCGGAGAAAACCCACGCAGGCATGGGGAAAACATGCAAACTCCACACAGGAAGGCCGGGGCCAGATTCGAACCCACGACTTCTGCAGTGTGAGGCGGACGTACTAACCATTTGACGATCCTGCTGCCCAAAACAAAAAAAAAGATGAATACCAGACGAGAGGACTATGGTTTAGTAGTTTACTTGCCTCACCTCCGTGCAGGCAAAGTGGGTTCACTTTCCACTCCATTGCCTGTCTCCTTTATGTGCCCTATGACTTTCTGACGACCAGAAAGGTGTCGGCGTAGTCTCCTTGTTGCCCTAAATCAGATGGGATATGCTCCAGATCCACGTGACACTGAACAGAATTAGCAATATAGAAAATGAATGGTTGGATACATTTTACAAAGATAGCATTATTTGTAAGAGGTAAGCAAAAATGTGAACAGTAATAATTCAAGTAATTTTAGGATAGTAATTAAAAAATATTATTCAAGTGAATGGGGTTTATTTAGGTGTGAGTCCAACCCTTGCAATAACTGTTTGAAGCTTAGGACCCACTGACATTACCAAACATTTGCATTAATTTTGGTGATGCTTTTCCAGGCTTTCACAGGCCTACAACATAGTTGTTTGTTTTGGTTTATTGCTTCCTTTAGAGTCTAACCTTTTAACTCTTTGACAACTAAAATCTATGCGCTATAGGGTTTAAAAGTCTGGAGATTGATTTGGCTTGCCTAAAACCAGGATCTCCTTTGTGTTTTGATGGCAGTGTGTACCCAGAGGTAATTATCTCACTGCGAATGGAATAGTCTCTCATATGGTTTGGTTGTGTCTTGACAGTTCAACTTGTATGGTAGGCATCATGAGCATCTTCTTTTGCTTTTATTTTAGCCTGTACATCACTTTGGTAAAAGTGAAATCTTTTAATGTCCCAATTTTGCAACCTGATTACTTTCAATTACTTTTGGATAACTCCAATTCCAAAGATGCTCACAAAGACAAAAACAAAATTGCTATCAATAATATAGGTGCGTGTGCGTGTGCATACGTGTGTTTGTTACCTCTGCGTCCATCATGCCAAGTCATTGCTGAATGAGTTGCCTCCCCTAAAAGTCTGCTGCCTGATTTATGCACCTCATTTTGTTGCCAGCGATAACAACTGAATTAAACCAAGGAACAAAAGAGATAAAGTGACAGCGAGACAGTGACAGTAACAATAGTGACAGTGAGTTTGCGCAGCAAAATTTAAGGCCAACCATATCAAACACCCACCCACACAACCTTTGGAGTGGTGCACATACTGTATTTCACCCAGACAGCTGGCAAAAAGAGTGGCGCATATAATGTACAAATGAGCTCATCCTCATGTCACTTGAACGCAATTTTTTCTTCTGTTGGGAAAATGATGAGGACCAAGTATTTTGTTTTCTCCCTTCCTGGGTTTATGTTCTATGATGTTGATTTGCTGCATGACTCATCATTTCCACATCCTTTTTAACCTATAGGCACACATCTGCCAGGCCAAGATTAGGCCAACAGAAATGTGATTAAACAACTTTGGCAACTGTCTTCTTGTGCATCTTAATAGAATTCACAAGTCCTTTCCCTCCTTGTTTAGGGCTAAATCCGGCTCTAGTGTTGGATGTTTTTTTTTTTTTTTTCCCTTTCACTTATCTGAAGTGAGGGCCCTCTTAGAGTCGACAACTGGCTTATTGCGCTCACGGGCAGGACAGAGCAGATTAGTCCAATTAAATGAAGCTGTGGAGGAAAAGGGGCTCAGTTTATACTCATCCTTAAGCCTCTATTCTGTTGCTCTAAAGCATCTGCTGGGGGGAGACTTAAATGACTAGATTGTAGGGAAAAAGTGAAAAGGACAAATGCATAAACAGGCTTGAGCAAACTCTCTATAGTGCCATCAATTCAAAGAAAGGAACTCACCAGTGGAAAGCTCTTCAAAAATGTTTTGTGTTTTAAGAGAACCACTAATTTAGTTTGTGGAATCTAATGCCATTCACACTTCTTAGAAACCTTGCTTAACAAAGGATTTAGTCATATTTGTTTTCCTAAAGAACTATTGGCACATTTAATTTTAGTCTGAAATGCTATTTTAGCTGACTACATATTCAATGCAATTATAATCCATTTGTCAAAATGAGCCATATTGACATGTAAATGTTTGAAAACATTGCATTATGCATGATGGCCAGCACTAACACGTAAAGAAATAATAAAGTGAAAAGCATCTTTTGAATACTCTGTCAGAATGTTATTTGTGGCCAAATACTTTGGTGATGAGAGCAACAGTAGACAGTTGTGCCATTGTTTTTACGTATATGCATCAAGGTTCGGACCTGTTTTCCTTGTTGTGTTCCACAAACACAGCTGTAATGTTAATGATCAGCCATTTGACAACATATTTTAAGTGAATTTGTAGTTAGAAACAGAAACAGTCTTGGTTAGGGATGGGTACCGAGCCCCGGTACTAAACTGGCTCTAGGGCTGTATTTTTCCAAACTGCAGTATCGATAAGCTCTACCCTTAACAGTTCTATATAGTTTTTGTTATTTTGATGTGTGGGTTAGGTATCGGTGTAACCGTGGTGACTCCTCCGCCATCCAAGCTCCACCCACTTGGGCTTCAAAGCTGCACTGTCACAGTGTCACCGGTTTGGGACCATGAGCTGCTAAGTGGGCGCTTTTGAAAGCTCAGAGAAGTGGGTTTTACAAACGTACACTCAGGCAGTACAAGCTGGCGTCCTTTACAAGCGCAAGCTGGGCTAGCTCTGTTGACACGAACGTAGCATCCATTCACTCTCTGGGCATGACTAATCGATTTATACTCAATGCAACTGTTGCGCCACCGTAAAAGTTATTCTTGGTTTTAAGTGATCATGCCTGGAGAGGGATGGAGGGATTACGTTGCAAGGTCGGTGCTCAATGCACATTTTCACAAATACAATCATTAATTCAAATGTCAGGGTGAAACACAAACAAGCTTAACAAACATATAGACAAAGTACATCCCACCTCACAGAAGTGCTTTTTGCAGCCCAACTGCATGTTCCAGCGAGTTTTTTTGTACATGTGATAATTATTTAATATTTGAAAATATAATAGTGACCTGTTCCAACATTTCTTTTTCTGTATATTTTATGTATTTTATTTGATGTCAGAGAGAAAACATAGTATTAATTCTAATTTTTTTGTTTTGGTGTTTTTCTGAACAAAAAGTACATATAAGATTACTATTTAAGTACCAGATCGATGAGCGATGTCATTGTGAGGAGTAGTATCATTAAATCTTAATGATATCCTTAACCTTGGTCTTGTTCTCATGCGCTTTACAATATTTTAATATAAGATGGGCGAGAGCGGTTTATTTCAAATAACGCATTTGAAGCTTTTGGATACCTGGACTGGTGGAAAAGTATTGATTTGAATTCTTTATTCATGCAATGTGTTATATTGCACTCACCAAAAACACTATCCACAACCGACTCTGGCTGTAGTTTTGTGAGTATGATAGAGAGACCCCACGAGAGCAACTTGCTTTGATTCACTTAGAGAAGTCTTTTTATCACTGAATTCATTTAAATTATATGCTGCATATAATTATTCTTCAACCAAATTAGGGCATCTTGATATTTTCTAAAACTATTACTATGACAATACGGAGAAGTTCTGGGTCGTCAACATGTCGACTGTTAAATAGATGTTGTAAATCTGCAGCACATTGCTCTCGATACACCTTCAATTGTGTGTCCGTTTGTTTGTATTAAAATTTTCTTAAATGGAAAAGTCCTCCATTTGAATGCTCATACTGATGGAATTGAATGATATAAATGTCTCAGTTATTAGATCATGAGAGTTTTTTTTTCTTTTTGAGTCGTCAGTGACTAGGATGAAGTGATGATGTGAAAAAGATACCTAATTCAACCACGCGTGTGAGAGACTTGCTTCAAGGTGAGGCCATTGTGTGAAATTGGCTAAAACAGAAAGGTTATAGAATTTGTTTCCAGCTAATAGATAAGCCCTAAGGCCTTAATGCGTACATATTTTGTCATTTTGCAAAAAAGGCAGATTTCCAGGACAGTCCTTTTGTTTACTTTCATTCAGAGTCGTATGCAGATCACTGCAGAATGTTTGCTTGGATGTAGGTGTAGCGAATATGCCTTCATCTTCAGGGCTGGAGACAAGAGTAAGCCCGGAGATGCCATCAAGTCTACTACAGCCTCACTTCAAAACAATGGAATGACCAGGGGACCCCTGCCATTTTACTTAACTAGGACATGCTAGGACTCAGGGAGACCCAAAATCCTGAGAAGGAGCCACTTGTCGAAAACCTCTCCAGACAACGGATGTGGATTCGAACGGCCTTAAAACAGACTTTTTGGAGCCTCCTCGGCAGGGGGGCCAGCCCGACGAACATTGACAATGCTGGATGAAGACCGACCCCAAGAGGTCGACATGGGAACTGCAGCATTAAACTTCCTATGCTTTTGATCAATCAAAATTACCTTGAAATGAAACATATTTGAATATATGTTTGTGTATTGCTTACTGTGTGTATCCTGCTAACTTTGCATTGATGAATCTGCTTCTCTATGGTAATAATCATTTCCCTGGTCCGGTTTATGAGTGTAGATATAGGTTTAAACTCACATCTTTGACTCCTAAACTTTGGATGCAGTCAGAATGAGATGTTTCCAGCTGAAGTATGAAAATTGATGCCGGTTATGAATTGTGAAATGCACAGAGGTTTTAAACAGGACAATTTAATAGACTCAAATCTAACTTTATTGTCATGAATTGAGGCTCACCTGAAACCTGAGCTGGAGGGGGGTGGACACCTCACCCCCTCCCCTTTTTCTTAAGGAGATAAAAAGGACCTGGCCGTTGTCTCACTCTCTCTCTACTTGACACTCTCTCAAAATAATTTTTTCGAGAATTGGCTCTTCAAAAATCTCGCCCTCTCCAAAACACGAGGTCCTCTTTTCAAAGAAACTTCTCAAACTCTCTCTTTCACCTCTCAATTTTCACGGTGTTTTGGCTACATTTTTAATTGCACTCCCACGCATCGAAACCCACCCGCGGTCGATTGGCACAAAGCTGAAAATTGGAGTCCTCCAAACCTTCGTCGCCACACACGTGGTGGACGCGCCAAACTCCGGTGGGGCAGCAAACGCTGAAGCAACACGCCAGTGTTGCCCTCTTTTCGAGCCCGACACAGTGAACCCAACCAAGCTTTGGTCCCGCTCCAAGCAGCCTTCTTCTATTTTTCCTTTTTTTGGTTGTTCTTCTATTTGCAAATGAGTGAAGGTCCTTCCCCTCTTCGCTCATCAAGTGAGCTTCAGCAAATTTTAGTGACTACTGTGTGTCTCGCAGAGGCTTTTCACAGTCGGTGCATACAAATTGAGTTAACGCTAGCAAACTTTGTGCATTTCATGGAGTCCGCCGACTTGACTATAGTCCTCCTTACGTTCACCTATCAGACGTCCCCTTTTTCCTTTCCTCCCAGTTAATTTCGATATGTGTTTTCTTAATTTTTTCTTCATTTAGGCTTGCTATATCGTAGTGTTTTCTTGTATGTTAGAACAGTTAATAAACATTGTCCATTTACAGAAGTTAAGCGTGAATTGTGTGTGTTTGGGTCAAGGTATATTAACCTCTATTTTATTCCAAGAGCTCACAACTTATTTTATTGTAGCACCTTCACATTTTATGACTGAGGTTTTTCGTCAAATTCCCCTCTAAATAACATACAACTTTGACATGGTGCCCCTAGAGGTGGGCAGGAGTAATGCAGGCATCGCTCCCGGCCGCTACAAACTATTGACACTCTTACGAGTGACCCCCATTTTTGCTACACAGGTATAGAAATCAAGCTGATGTTGAATACAGTATGCTCATTAGATATTCAATTCATCATACAAAGCTGTGGACCACAGAGCCAACAACAACAATGAAAAAACTGAAAAAGTCCAGTATATGAAAAATATCATTCAATTTTAATGAAGAGCCAATCACACATGCATTTGGCATGGATCATAACTCACTATGCCTCTCGGTTGCTAGCTTCAGTTTCTAATAGGAGCGCAGCTGAGTAGCTCCTCAGGGTGCATATGCCCTTTGCTATTCACAGAAGACCCACAGCAGGCTTGCTCCAGAAACTTCCTGGAAAATAAAAAAAAAGCAATTGAATTGCTCTGTGGGGTAATCTGTCTGTAATGGTAACACTCATGTGACATTTGAAATTAACTTTCATTGATACAACTCAATTGCATTGAGACTAAGGTTGTTCCGATCCGGTTTTTATGCTGCCGTTTCCGATCATATGGATTAGCTGCACACTCACTTATGATTATTTTATTAATCAACTATTTTTTAAAAATTATTATTATTATTATTATTTGATGAATCAGACAGTAAAAACATCCAATCCAAATTTCCATCCTTTTATTCTACAAAAAACATAACATTATCTCCAATCGACAATGCAGAAAATGGACAAATGCATGACTATTCAGTTACTGGTGTAGTTAAGGAAAGAGGGAGGGGACATTTCACTGCACACAGGCTGGTCTCTTGTTGGTTGCAAAGTACCAGCTGCGGGTGATAAGTCTTTGTGATCAGCAGTGAAGGGCATTGATTGACATATGCCAGTCGAATACTTTTCTACGGAAATCAGCCAATCACGATCAGTGGCCGATCGGTCGGAGCACCATTACTTGACTCAGTTTAATTCATTGTTACTTTCTATCACTGTTCACAGAAATTATGCCCACCCCTACCCCAGATAATTCCCATGGGTTGAGGTCGGGGGTTCGATTCCGGCCCCGGCCTTCCTGTGTGGAGTTTGCATGTTCTCCCCGTGCCCGCGTGGGTTTTCTCTGGGTACTCCGGTTTCCTCCCACATTCATAGGTTAATTGACCACTCTATATTGCCCCAAGGTGTGATGGTGTGTGTGTGTGTGTGGGGGGGGTATGTTTGTTTGTCTCTGTGTGCCCTGCGATTGGTTGGCAGCCAGTTCAGGGTGCATCCCACATACTACCCGAAGACAGCTGGGATAGGCTCCAGCACCACCGCGGTCCTTGTGAGGATAAGCGGTTAGGATAATGGATGGATGGGTAAATGCATCAGCTCCAACTCTTAGAATGCAAAAATGAAACTTTTGTTCAATGTTTTAAAACTTAATTGGTGCCACTTCAATCACCGAATACATGACCAAAACATCACATTTTTTGTTGAGCTGCAGGACATGAGGTATCTGCTTCTTGTCTATAGTATTATATTTATTATAATAAATTTTTTGGCTCCATCAAACTTGTATGCTGTATGTTTCGACAGGACCACGTCTGTCTTCGTGGAATAAAACGACACCCCCTATCTGCTGATTTTCTTGATTTTCTTCCACTATACTGTATCGATATGTAGGTAGTATATCTAGCGATGTGCAATGTCCAGTTTTCTTTTCATATGTGGATCTTTGGGAGAATGATTTCACCGCAGGAAGCTGAATTTTAGCAGGAGTTTGTTGGTTTTCGTAGTCTTGTTCCCTTTGCGTTCCCTTTGACTCATCCAGTGAAATTCCTTTCATGGGAACATCATTTTCACAAAATGTTTCACTCCCCGCTAGCGATGCCATATTGTTATGCTTGCCTTGGTAAAGGCTGAAGCTACGGAAGGTCCTTGGTGACAGAAGTGCGCCGCAGCAAAAGGGGGGAAAAATGCTATTATTTTTAAAAATCTTTCGCAACAAAAAACTTCAATTAATCGAAAAAAATAAATATCGGCCATGCCTAGTTATTACTATGTGTTTTTTAAGTACAATAATATAGAGTACTGTATCCTGTGTTAAAAATATATTTTAAAAATGGTCAGTTTTTGAGCGAGGCTGGACTGAATTAATTGATTTTTATTTTTTTTAATTGAATTTGTGATGAGCCATATTGTCATGATTAATATAAACTACAGACTACATTTACTTCCATTATCTGTTTTGAACCAAAATAGAAGAGGTGTGTAAATTAAAACACATTTGCTGTTTCTCAGCATTGTAAAATGCCAGTAGTGGTTTTCCAATGGGGTATATTGAAATTACTGGCAAAAAACAAAACCCATCTATCACTAGCGTGTTCACAACTGTACATTTAAAGTGGTGAATATTTGCATGCGGTATTTATAGGAGAGTGCCCAAGTCCGGTCCTCGAGAACCCCTCTCCAGCCTGTTATAGATGTCTCGTCCTTCAACACACCTGATTCAAATGATTGTGCAGCCAATCAGAAAGTGAGGTGGGAATCTAAAATCAAAACAGTCATGGTGCAACAGAGCCCTTTTCTTTTTGTCACTTTTTTCCCCTAAAAATAATTCACAAACTAGTGCCACCGTCATGACACAATCTGAGACCCGTCCTGCTTCTTAATCCGCCATGTTTGTTTACTCAGAAGTCTCGTTTTTTCTCGAGGGGTTTTGCGAGATTTTCCGTCTGACATGAGAATGTACGTGAATGAATCGATTCGTGTGTGTGATGTGTTAATCTTGCCCTGTGGCTGCACACCACACACGGTACGTTCAAAACTGTGTTTTTTTTTTTTTTCACATCACCTGTGGGGTCTCTCAGAGTTTGGAAGTCGGCCAACAATTTTTAAATCTTGCTGTTTGAACCAGGCTTTAGTGGACCGGACTTGGCCACCCCTGATTTTCAGGTCCTGCCAGAGCCTCGTCACTCTCACATTATTTCACTCATCACTTACCTTAAAACAATGTGGTCGCACACTCTGCTTGCCCCGTCATGTGTTGCTACTGATGTGTGGCGGTGGTCAAGTTCTTGAAAGCCTCAGCTATACAATCCAAACTTGACGTGAATGCCATTATATTTTCCTGGTTCACAGTTTAGAGTTGTGCATTATGATGGGACTTAATGACACGTGTTTCATTGTACTGGTAAGAGGCACTAAGAGGAAGGGGTGCGCGCGGTTGTTGAAAAAAAACAGTAACAATTAGTAGTTTACACACAATGGTGCATACAGTTAATATTGAAAAGCCTTACCAAATCCCATGAATAAATCTCAGCATGGGCTGCGTGGTAAGGGGTGGTAATGATGTTTAAAGTGTTTGTTCACGCTTGGGTATATGCTACGTTTTATGGGTTGGTGACTTGGTATTGTGGTTGTTTATTGGTTAAGGGGATGGCAAGCAGCCCGGGTTCATCAGATGTAGCGAGAGGGAAAGTGAGCAGACAGAGTTAAACATGGGATGGCATTGTTTTGTACATTGTTAGTTTGCAGTTCTTTGTTTCGTATCTGTCAAATGATTCTTGCTGCGAGCTCTGCCATGTGTATTGTACAAGACACCCTGTTTACCCCAGACAGGCCAAAATGGATGATATTCTGCTACAGGAGGTGAGGCAGCAAGCCATGAGTGATTTTGCTGTGCCTGTGTGACACCATGCATTTGTGGTATTGTCCTGAGTTGAAATGCATCTGTGCTGATGTTGTTCTGTGCTGTCACATTCTTGTACAATTCTCTTTCACTTCAATGCTATTGTCTTTTTGAGAGCTAGTCACGACATGGAAAATACAATAATAATTCACAAAGCCTACAGTGTCAAGTGAACATGAACATTCTTTTAATATGCTCTTGGTCGTATGTAAATCTAGTATAGTATTTTCAAATATTCTTTTCATATTGAATGTACTAGAAAACTGCGCATTTAGAAAATAATCATTCCACATACTAGTGATACATTTACTCAGAAATACATTCATGCGTGCAGCGTCATAAAAATCTGCATACTGTATGTTATCAGAGTATTTACATGTAAATCTAGTATAGTATTTTCAAATATTCTTTTCATATTGTATGTACTAGAAAACTACGTATTTAGAAAATAATCATTCCACATACTAGTGATAAATTTACTCAGACATACATTCATGCGTGCAGCGTCATAAAAATCTGCATACTGTATGTTATCATAGTATTTACATATTGACATGGTGGGTGTTGACCTTGCAAGGCACAGAAGAGAGCACGAATTCTGATATGCAAACACAAAGTGAAATGTTAGTGGGTCATCAGCATTATGTTGGAGCTGCACGTTTAGCACAATGGATAATAATACATTAAAATGAATGAGTGGCATTTGCAGAAAAATATTGCACGTTTGAATACTGTACAGACTGCATTCTCTGTTTATTTCCATTTTTTTACTTACAATGTGCCCCCCAAAATCCCCAAATAATTCCCAACAGGTGTCTTTTGTCTTTACTATTGTCTTTTCCATTTTGTAATTCAAAGTTACATCTATTCATTAAATATTTCCACTCTTAGTGCCTTTTTTTTTTTTAATAAATGCATCTCATTTTGCATCCATCATTTTGCATACATTGTGCACATGCCAAGTTTGATTGAGGTTTTTTTTTGATGCAACATCTATGGAATGAAAAAAGCAGCACACTGAATTACACTTAAGTAGCACCACCAGAAACCTGAGCCAAATAAGGCACAATATGTTCCCAACTGAATAAAAGATATCCCCATTTACCCATGCAGTATCTTAAAAAAAATTCTCCCGCTTGAAGTT
>NC_141226.1:4282500-4285000 GCF_054856515.1 Filicampus tigris
ATTCACCATGTATTTACAGGATATGAAAATGATAGACAATTTTATGTAATTTGATTCCTTTATGGTCATTCTAGACAATGCCGAGTTTCACAGGTCCCCAACTGGTGCAGGAATGAGAGAAATGCATTCTTCAATACAGTAAATAGTGATGTAGATGTGAACAAATCTTAAAGTGGAAGTCACTGTCCATTGTAATGCTCCTCTTCATTCAATTATTTGCTTTTCACGAGGTCTAGTACTGCTTGTTGGCGCACGCCCTAAAAACACCTTTTATCACGGTTACCTTTGGCCTTTTCCCACCGAGATGCTCTCTGCGTCCGTTTCTCTCACTGAGCATCAAGAACAGGAAAGTGTTTGTTTCTCGTTAGCTGCTGACTGCATCCTCCGGTGGGAGTCTGCAGTTTTGTCGGATTGCAGGATGCATAATTAGAGTTGGCATGGCAGCACTGCCACGGGTGCTGTGCCTCGAGGTGTCACAGCCTAAACTAAAGGAGAGGTGCAGACAAAGAATGCCCTTGGCTGTAATTTCAATAATTACGTCTTCAGATCTGTCTTCCAAGCTACTTAGCATTTGTATATTTTGTGTAACTTCAAAAAAGGTGAATGTAGCTGCTGTCAAAGGCAACTCATTTTTTTCCTACATTTATTTCATAGTTTAAATTTGGTTTAAAAGGACAATAAATAAAGACATTACTTCCTGTTAAAATGTAAATAATTTATAATTTTCTGGTAATTCATTTTGGGTTAAAACCATAGTGAAAAGAGGGAACTTGTTTTTGTTAGGCATGTACCATATTTTCCGGACTATACGTCGCTCTGGAGTCCAAGTCGCACCAGCCATAAAATGCACAATAAAGCGGAAAAAAAAAAATGTCACACTGGAGTATAAGTCGCATTTTGGGAGGAAATGTATTTGATAAAATCCAACACCAAGAACAGACATGTCATTTAAAATTTAAATGACGAACAATTTAAAATAGAATAGAGGCAACAACAGGCTGAACTTTGTCAGGTATGCTTACGTTACATTATACAACGCCCCCACCACCCCCCCTCGGAAGCCAAGTTGTCTCTGTGGCGTAACGCTAATAAATGTGTCCATATAAATCAAATTAATAAAATTGTAACATTTAGCTAACATCCACACATGTAGGATTACAAGAAAGTTACATTAAGATAATTTCAAACTCACCAAAATGGTTGTAGATATGATTAAATAAGTCTTTTATTTATCGCTGACTATGTAGAATGTTTCCAAGTCTCCAAAAGTATTTTTGTATTCGGCCGTAATTATCTCTTTGTTCTTCTCCTCCGCTCCGTGCGTGTGTGTGTGTGGCTGGCTGATGATGCAATACCACAGCCAAGCACACCTTATTTAAAGGAACAGTACACTATTTTGTATAGATGGATTGATAGACAGTCAAATTGTCTTTTTATCATACTATTTTAATTACTGAACAAAATATTACATTTCAAATGTTTAGATTCTTCATGAATTTTAATAGCTTTTAGGATTTATGTTTGTTTCTTTATGTGGGTTAAAATAACATGTAAAATGGTGTTAATAATTTCACACATAAGTCGTTCCAGAGTATAAGTCGCACCCCCGGCCAAACTATGAAAAAAAAGGCGACATATACTGTATACACTCTTGTTGAGGGACACAAGTAGCCGATGCATATGATAGCCGTAGCAGGCGCTGTACCAAGAAGACAAGGCAGGAGTTTGGCCTAGATGACAAGTCGTGTTTCTGTTGACTTTGTGTGGACTTTTTATTCCTTGTGAGAGAATGTGGCCAATGTGGTAAATATGGTGATATTTGCTTTCTTTCTTATTTTTTTGTGAACCATCCTTATTTTGTGGGGTAATTGAATTTTGTATTGCTGTTTTTCTTATTTCTGACGGCATTGTTGGGGTGTTTCAACATGTAAAGACATGCAAACAAAATTAAATGTCTGTTCAAAGCAAGGCTCAACTTTGTTCTTTTGTTTTAACTCAAAAGGAGTAACAGTGAATTTTCTTTAAAAAGCAACTGACATTTGCTTTCTTCTCAGACCTTGTAAGTACATTGTGGTCCAATAGATGGCACGACATATTTGCTCTGTAGTAGCTGCACTTGAAGCTTTAGCAGCCAACCCAACTGCTCATTATTAATTAACACCACAGTTTGTCAGAGCTGGAAATAGGGCACATGAAGGCCTTTGAAACATGTAAAGTGCATTTAGACTCACTTTGGTGATGCAGGTACCCAGTTTTGTGTAAGAGTTATATAACTATATAACTAGAACTAGCTATAACACCATTAGGATCTGCAGGTGTGGTTGAAAGCTGAGAATGAATTTGCATGGGTGAGACTCAGCAGCTCTAAATCTGTGGCAGTCACGAAAGGATTGGGCTCTCCCTCTGTAGGAAGAGTTTAAGTATCTCAAAGTTTTGTTTGTGAGGGCTGAAAGACATTGCCGGCGATGCAGTTGCTGTATCGGCCTTTGGACTAACTTTG